>NC_056746.1:1431928216-1431975716 GCF_019279795.1 Protopterus annectens | reverse complement strand
TAACCAGTCCCTTAAATTCCTCTATATCGGAATCTGGATACCCTCTTTGTGGAAACGTGTTGCCAATAGCATCCATCTCTTTTACCATGTCTTCCAAGGTGGAGGTCATTCTAGCCCCTCTAATCATTTTTCCTTTAACAATACTTTTTTCTGATTAAATGATTGGCAACTTGAAAATTCTAAATAAGAATTGATAAAGGTAGGTTTCCTATATATGTTGGACTTGAAACCCTATCCCGTATTTTCAGTGTAGGTGTCTAAAAAACTAATATCCCTTGGATTACAGTCATGTGTAAATTTTACAAAGGATGTCGTCTGATGTAAATAATCAATAAAACATCCAAAAACCTGAGGTAAAGGTGAATGCTTTCCTTATATGGACAGTTGAAGACAAATGAATTTTCCCAATCCAAAAGGACCATATTTGCAAATATTGAGCACATGAAGCACCCATGGAGACTCCTTTGATTTGTTTGTAATATTCCCCTTCGAAAAATATAAAATTATTGTTTAAAACAGGCCATAAATTCAACTATAAGGTTGACCGTGCCATTCTCAAAATTAAAATAATGAGTAATACTATTGAAAAACATTTCCAAACCCTGATCCTGGGTATACTTGTGTATAAGTCCACTATATCCACCATCAAGAAAATTATATCCATGTTCCAAATATCATTTTTTAAACAACTCAAAAAATCCCAAGAATCAATCAACAAATAGTCAGTCTTAGAATAAATACTTTTAAGCCATCTATCACCACTCCAAAGGGGTACATTTTTGAACCACTCCCTGAAACTATAGGACAAAAAGGTGGATTCTCTATATGTTTATGAATTTTAGGAATCCCAAAAATCATAGCCATAGCTGGTTTTTCCACCCAAAGAAATTCATAAGTAAACCTGTCACTCCTTCCATCAACAATATCCTCTTCAATGTATGAATCTACATGCTGGGAGGCTATATTAATCTCGTTTAGGGAAACTGGGGAGTCAATTTCAGTATCAGGCAAAATCCCTAACATGATATGGTAATAATCTAATGTTTCAAATAAAACTATACCTCCCCTCTTATCAGGTTGCATAATCCTTATGGTCTTGTCCTTACTCAACTTCTGTAAAAGGCTGTATTCTGCCTTATTTAAATTAAATCCAGATCCCTTACTATTTTGAAGTTGGACTTGTACTTGATAAAGGTCCTCCAAAACTGCCACTTCTATAACAGACAAAGTGGGGTGCATAGGTGGATTAAAAACACCCTTCCTTCTTAATTGGTTCCCCACCTCATGCCCTACAGCCTTTTCATCTTTGTTAAAGTGTAATGCCAAACTGAGTTTCCTAAAATATAATTTTGTCTCAATCAATGTGTCCGTCAAATCAAAGGTCTTTGTAGGGATATACTTCATTCTCTTACTAAACAAAGAAAAATGTTCTTTGGTGATGTCATAATTAGTATAACTGTATATTGAATCCCTTGTATGTATATACATATTTGTCAATAACCTTAACCTCATCACATTCTATCTGGGTCTCTCTGGCCCTTCCTGGTAGTACTGGTGGTATTTGAAGTTGCTTCTTTGGCCTGAGTCGACCGGGTACCCCCCCCCCCCCGGTGACTGTAACACTCCTGGTTCCATGTGGGAAAATTTTCTTAATAATTAATTTGTCTTACCTGGCCATTATTCTTGTAACCCCTGTTTCCCTGTGCCGCATTGCCTCATGAGAATTTTGAGTACTCACTCTCATTCTTGTAATTCTTCCTCAGGTACACTTGCTGGTTCTTATAATGGTTTGCATCTCTCCCTATCTTTCTACTTTTATTATTATGCAAGTTTAACACATTTTTTATTCACAATATCAAACTGTTTGCAATAAAATGGTTCCCATTGTGCAAACAAGAAATCCCCCCTAATATTCACATCAGTCTACTATCTTCATTAAGCAATGTAACTATTTTTCTGTCATTATCCTTAGTCAACAATTTCATAAATTTAAAACCACATTTATCAAAAAATGAAGAAAATTAATCTTTTACATTGTCATTAATGTCCAATCCTAAGGGCATCATAAAAAAGTGTAAACCCTTGGGTGCAATATGTAACTCTATGCATTTATTTAAATATGCATTCTCTACTTGTAATGATTTAATTTGGAATAATTTTTTTGTCGAATACCAAATAAGATCCTTCAAGGAATCACAAACTGGTCTACTTGACCCATGATAAACATCACTGGTACATTCATTATTGAAAGTGAATCGTTCTGTAACAAATTGTTCAAGGTTACAAAGTCTAGTGTTCAAATTGCCAGATGCACCTTCCATATTTTGTCTTCTATTATTAAAATGTACCTTGTGCCCTAGGTTGTCCGTTGAATTATCACAATTGTTTCTGAAACCTTTGTTAGAAGCCCTGACCACTGCATATGTCTTTTTTACCTTGGGCCTGGCTCCATTCCGGTGAAATGTCTCCATGTCTGTATAAAAACATTAGGTGCTGTTGATGCTGGATTAATGGAATTATTAACTGAAATGGTTTCCTTTCCCATAGATTGGGCCCTAAACGAATCCTCCAAGTCCTCCAAATGGGAACTAGACCAGATGTTAATTTCCTCATTTAATACTTCCTTCCGTCATCTGAAGGAACCGTAACTGTTGAAGCTGCCATGTTGGATGGTACTAAGTTCAATCTTGGATCCCCACTGGCAGACTAAACAAGTCAATAAGGTGAGTAAGCTCCCTTTTTATAATTGAAATCTCTGACTAGAGCCTCTGAAACTCCTCATAATTAACTGGAGAAAAAAACTGAGGGGAAATCATCCAACAAATCCATAAAAGCAGTATAAAAACAGTTCAATACCCAGCAATAATCCACCACATATACGACTGTGACTATACACAATAGTACGGTGCCCACTAAACCATGAACAAAACAACAGAAGTACTGTAGTTTTTCTGGAAAGGACAGACAGCCACTTGCAAAATAGCAAAGTCTTTATTGGTTAAGTGTTTTTGTCCACAAAATAGTGAACTTCATCAGAACAAAGCAACACAGAAATCCCCCTACAATAAATAGTGCGGATATTCAACCAATTAACTAATTAAAATATACTCTCTTAAAGCACAGTTGGTCCAGTTAAGACCTACTGATCTTGTTAAACAGCAAAAAAAACTGTTTGTTAAAAACTTTTAACCAAACCTTAAAATATATTGTAACTTAATAAAAAAAACTAAATATTTATATACAATGCAAATCAAAGCGATTCTAATTCTTGTTTGCTAATGAGCTTATTTGAATACTCCAATATAATTCACATGTATTTTTATTTATATGAATTTATTAAAAACTGCCAATAGGTTATTAATAAAGCCTTATTTTTTAAAATAGGCACGATATAGATGTTATAATTGATACCCGGGGGTTTTGGATGCATTTAGCCTAAGTTGCCATCTGGTCTCTTTTTCCTCTAATAACATCTTCTCATCACCACCCCTAGGGGTTAATAGTTACTTGTTCTAGAATGTTTTTGTTGTTGTTGTGTTACTTGTTCTAGAATACCAAACTGAAATCCTGTACAAGTAAAACTGGAATTAAGATGTCCATATAAGGCATTATTCTTGCATTTTTTATTGATGTCATACATGTGTTCTTAAATACGGCATCTTAAAGACATGTCAGTTTTACCAACGGAGTACGCCGGACAGTCATGAGACTTTGCCAGATAGACTACCCTTTTAGTCAAACAGTTACCAGCTTAGAAAAATATCTTACTTTTAATTATATTTTCCAAGGTTAAAGATTCCTTCTCTAATATATAGGAACATTGTTTATAAGCCCCACATTTGCTAGTTTTTCTTCCTTCGCCCTCAGCTATAGTCTTACTATTAGTATAACCTTTAAATTTAGCCTTAAAATTAAGCCCTGTCTTGTGAATGAATTTAGGGCTTGAACCCACAATTCCAAGTATTTCCAGGTTTACCCTGAATATGTTCCAATTCTTATTGAAAACCTCCTTAACCTTCCTTTAATTCTTACCATACTGTAAAATAACAGCCATTTCAAATTTATGGTTTTCCACATTGTCCTTCTGTATGTTTAATGCACTACCTAATAATGGTTTATAATGAAAACCCCACTATGAGATATCCAGCCCTTAAGTTCCTCTATAAGGGAATCTGGATACCCCATTTGTGAAAATGGCGCAGTGGTGCAGTGGCAGCATTGTCATCTCACAGCAAGAGGTTCTCCGGTTCGATTCTTGGCTGTGGTGCCTTCTCTGCAGAGTCTGCATGTTCTCCCTGCATTTGTGTGGGTTTCCTCCCCATGGCACAAAGATATGTCTGGAGCATTTCTCCTCAGGCCTCCAGTGAAAACTGGCTTTGTTCCAAGTCAGACTTTCCCAGTAAACAAATGATAAATGAATAAAAAAAAAAACATGTTGCCAATAGCATCCATCTCCTTTACCATGTCTTCCAAGGTGGAGGTCATTCTAGCCCCTCTAATCATTTGCCCTTTAACAATACTTTTATTCTGTTCTAATGATTGGCAACTTGAAAATTCTAAGTAAGTGTTGTTAAAGGTAGGTTTCCTATATATACTGGACTTGAAACCCTTTCCCGTATTTTCAATGTAAATGTCTAAAATACTAATACCTCCTGGATTACTATCATGTGTAATTTCTAATGATCTACACTGGTCAAGTACAGCAGTATTTCAACCTGTTGCCTACCTATTTTCTTCTTATCTGATGTACTTTAAAAAAAAAAGAAATCTGGACTGTCTAGTAATTGGCAGCAATTCCATTTGCCAACCACCTGCGTATGTAAGTATTTAGGTGAAGGAATCAGCTGCTTCTGTCTAGAGGTATGTCATTTGTCAGGTACAAGTACCCATTATATCACTTGCAATAGGTGGTGCTGGAGCTGAAAAATTAATTTTTTTAGGGAAGAAAGCACTCATGAAAAAAAGAACTAAAACACGGATTTCTTCTGTCTACCCTGCTGTCTGTTGCTATTATTATGGATATCCTGTTTGTCACTGCTGTTGCTATTATCATGGATGTTGTATTTGTCACTGCCAAATTCTGTGCATTCATGCATTCAAAATTCTGTTTGTAAATCTGCAGTTGTCTTTCTGTATCTGCATTGTAAATATTTATCTACTCAAAATATTTGTTGTGAATCTGCATTTTAGTATCTTTTTCTATTTGCATTGTAATAATTTGCTTATCTAATTAGTGTAATATTTCTGACTGTTTGATGTACTAAACTGTTGCCTTGTTCATGGCTGGAAAAGGTCTGGTGATCAGCCCACCTACCTGGTTGATCATCATCAACCCCCTTTTTTGCCATTTACTATACAGGGTTGGGATGCAGTGTCAACTGTCACCATCTCTCCCAATTCAATGCCACTCCTACCTTCTTCGACAGTCATGTCTGAGTGTTGCAGGTCTCCTCTAACACAATTGATCCATTTCTTTGGATACCCTCATTTCCTCTGGCCTTCTTCCTGTCTGTCCCAAATCTTCTCACCAAATTGTCTCCTGCTTTTCTACACATGTGCCGGAACCACCATAATCTTTTCTCTTTCACTTTCTCTGCAATTGGAACTACTCTGGCTTCTGTTCTATGTTCTTATTTCTTCTTCTGTCCAATAGTGTGCATCCTAGTATCCATTTCAGGCCATTCATCTCCATCACCTCTAGCTTCATCACCCGCTCTGCCTTTACTGCCCAGGTTTCTGTACCATGCATTAGTACTGGTCACACCATTGTTTTGTACACCTTATTTTTCAGCTTATTTGGCATTCTTCTGTTTTTATATATATATATATATATATATATATATATATATATATATATATATATATATACATACATATACATATACATGCATGCACAGACATGTACATAAATGGGTACTTGTAAATTACAAATGACGTACCTCCAGACAGAAGCAGCTGATTCCCACACCTAAATACTCAGGTGTCATGGGTATGACACTTTTTGCCAATTGGCTGCAGCCCCTCTGATTCTAGCTTTGACCTCCTCATTTAGACTTCCCTTCTCCTCAACCACCCCTCCAAGGTACTTGATGATGTTAACTTTTTTCACTGTCTTCCCTTCTATCTCGATTTTCAACTTCTTCTGGTTTCCCATTTACTGCCATTACAACTGTTTTATCTGTACTCAGTTTCATCCCACTCCTTCAGTTTTGCACTCCATTCCCCTGACTTTGGCTGAAGTTCTTGCTCATATTTTGTCTGTAATGTTGTCATCTGCATACAGCAGCTTTCCCTTCTGACCTGTTTGCTAATGTAGTCCATCACAAATATGAACAGCATTGGGCTCAAAGCTGAACCATAATGCACACCCAATCACAGTGAAACCCATCTGTGAGTCTGAACACTGTTTGTACTTGAATCACTGATTCCTTGTACATAGCCTGCTCTAATTCTACCAATGTTGTGGGACTTTGAACCACTGCAGGACTGCCCAAATCAGCTTTCCTAGGAACTTGTTATAAGCATTTTCCAAGTCTAGGGATGCCAAGTTAGCCTCTATCCTCATCTCTAGCTTCTTCTCAGCAATCTGTCTCACTGCAAACATTGGGTCAGTTGTACTGCATCCTCATCTGAATCCGAAGTACTCAGCTCCCATCTTACTTTCTTCTGCTCTGTGTATTCACTTATACGTCACCCTGTCCATAACTTTCATTCAATGTGACAGGAGTTTGATACCTCTGTACTGCCTAGGGTTGTGGATGTCCCCTTTGTTCTTGTACACTGGTATGAGTATGCTTATTTTCCAGTCATCTAGGATATGCCTTTATCTCCTTATTGCTATGAGTACCTCAAGATCCATTTCTCCCCACTCTCACCAAATATCGGGTTCCTATTATTTCTTCGAAGAGGCATTCTATCAAATGCCTCTTCATCGAACTTGAAACCACAAAATCTGAAAACATTGAACATCCACATAAACAATTTATTTCCTTGGGAAAGAAATCGCTTGGCCATCCTCGTCAGTTTGCCACTTTCCCCACTGTAGTGCAATCTCACAGCTGGTATATTTAGTTAGGGGGTGTGGGGCGGCACAGTCCCCCATGTTGGGGGTTGTGGGGTGTGAATTGTTGTTTGCAGGGCAAGCGATTGCTTTCCAAGGGAAATAAATCAATAAATAAATGTGAAGGTTCAATATTTTGAAAGTTTGCGGTTTTAGGGTTGAGGAAGAAGCGTTCGATGGAATGCCTCTTCGAGGAAATAATATAGACTCCAAATATCTTGATCATATCTGCTGAGACCTCAGCTGACTGTGTTGCTTTCCCTGACTTCATTTTCCTTAGGGAGTACAGCTTTTGCAGAGTTTTCTTCACTCAAAAGATGCTGAAAATGCTTCTTT
This sequence comes from Protopterus annectens, assembly GCF_019279795.1. NCBI lineage: Eukaryota > Metazoa > Chordata > Ceratodontiformes > Protopteridae > Protopterus > Protopterus annectens. The sequence goes on along the minus strand of NC_056746.1, from coordinate 1,431,968,320 downwards.
TATATGCCTTTGATTTCCTGTGGACTGGTATGAAAGGTATGTATGTCTTCTTTATCTTTCTTTCTTTCTTTGCCTTGCAATCTGATAGTTTCCTGTGCCATCTACTGATTCTCTTTCCAGAAGCTGTTAGATGTCCAAAGTTCTTTGCCATTGTGACTATTCTCTTAGCCTGTTTGTTAGCAAACCATATTCCTTCTTAGCCCAGTCTGTCTTTTCTATCTCACACTTTTTCCTGCATTTCTTTCTTTTGATGGCTTCTGGACTTGTGTATTCCACCACCAGCTTTTCTTATGTACCTTAACTCCATACTTATTTCAGCTGCATAACTATTCTTTAGTCTATTGTGTGCTAGTGCTAATGTACATTTTCAAAAAAGTATGAGTTAGCTGTGTTATACAAGGTAAAGAAATTCCATTTGAAACTTTGCACTTGCATTAAAATATGGACAACCATCTATTATTCATCGAATTATAGACAACCTTATTTTCTTCAGTTTGTGCTTATTGAGGTAAAATAATTACTTGCATCATGTGTCAGAAAGAAACCATGTAACAGGCATTAAAAACATAGGCATTTTATTGTCTGACAATTGTAGAGTTTGCCAGGGGTAGAGTGACATATTACTGGGTGGTCAGTGCCTTCTTTAGTAGCAGTAAGCATTGCTAAAGTAGCTTCCATACTTGGCTTGACTGCATAACTGTTTTATAGTCCTCACACATGCTGTTTTTAGGTACTGCCATTCTTCTTCACCTCTGCATATTTCCTCTTTGTTCTGCGGTGCTTGAGCCCTGAGTACTTCATTGAACTATTGGTCTTTCTCTACAGTCAACTTCCATGTCTTTAGTCTCTGTTGACCTCAGAGCCTTCTCTGAACACTGCCTGCAGCTATTTGTGGCAACCAGTGGTTTATGCTGTGACCTAACCGTTTCACTGGGGTTGACTTTGCAATTACTGATTCTACCTCAGTACTCCATCTTTAGTAAGAGGAAGTCTATCTGAGTTGCACACTGGCCACTCTTATATGTGATCATGTGACTACCTCTCTAGCTGAAGCATGTGCCATCAAGCTATTTACCAGACAGAAGTTTAGAATGGCCTGTTTTCCTTTATTCTGTTGCCTCGTCCATGTTGACCCAGGCATTCTTCATATCCTGTTCTGTTTGCCCAGTATGTTCTGTCAGGTTCCCCATTATTGACACCAAAGGTGTTCTGTTTTATCTAGTAGGTCCTGCAACCTTTTGTCTGAATGCACTCTTTTCCTCACTATCACAACCCTGGTGTGTGGGTGGGGTCTATGTTAAATCAGCGAACGCTTAAAATAGTGAACACTGATTTATCCACCCTTTAAGAGCGAAAGCTGATGATCTCAAAGACAGGGAAAAAAATGTTCCACAAAAAAAAAAAAGTTCAAAACACAAAATAAATTGGGGGGCTTTGCCCCCCCATAACCCCCTACTTAAATATACCAACTCAGAGATCACACCACAGTGGAGGAAATGGCAGAGTCCCGAAAATTTCCCAGTGATTTTTTTCCCTGGGAAAAAAGTCGCTGTTCTGTGTCTTCGGTATTGTCAGCTTTCACTCTTAAAGGGTTGATAAATCAGCTTTCGCTATTTTAAGTGTTCACTGATTTAATACGCTGTGGGGTATAGGCTGACATTATGAATAGGGCTTTGTCATTACACTGGAGTCTTATTGCCATAAATCTGCTATTAATTTGGATGACATCCCTTCCTGTCTTAAAAAGCCCTCTTTCACAACAATTCCCACACCATTCCTAGTCTGTCCTTCCCTTGAGTAGTACACTCTCTTTCCCAAGGCAAGTGGCTTTGCTGTACTACCTTTTACATCTTGTCTCCTGGATAGAAATAATGTCCAGCCTCCTCCTTATCATCATGTCATCCACTTCAAAACTGAATCCTGTCAGTGAACCCCACATTGAGTATAACAATTCTTAGTTCAAGTTTGGCAGGAGGATTGGTTTTATGTCCAGCTTTCACTCAATAGAGCTATCCTAGCTGACCCAAGCTGGATAACTGGATAGTGGTTGGCCAGGAGCTTACTGATCTAGGATTGCTGTTTTTTATGGCAGGCACACACTGTCCAATAGAGGTACATACATCCCTCTCAACACTAGCATGGGTCCCTGGCATTGGTCAGAGTAGGCTGGGTCCTCAACCCACTTATTACTGGCAAATACTCATGCTCATTTTTTGGTGACATAAGTCGACATGACCAAATAACCTGGAGCCAATATTTGCACCATTGAGTGGCTTGCCCTGACACCTACTTTGTTATCAAAAGGAAATAAATAAATAAACAACATAAATATGTTTTAGTATTGTAAAATGCTTTGTAATCCTTAAACATGAGCATTATCTGTGCTGTTTCCATGCTTTTGAATTTTGCTGTTAGTTTGGGCCAGTGACTGGAAAAAAAGCTCTGTTAGTCTCTACCCCATTGAGATATTTAATAAGTAAACTGGGATGGCAGGTAAAGACGAGTAGGTACACCTGAATGTATTCCTTCTACCTTCAGAAAGGAAGTCTAGAGCTAAATGTACTAATCTTTGTCACATTTATTGACAGTTCGGTGACAAGAGCTTAGGGACACAGGTTGCTACAGTTCATAACCAAACAACCCAGGTGAAGATGCAGACTGCAGTATCACCAAGAATCTTGAAGCAGCAAAACAGCATCACTAGTTATCTCCTTGGAGCAGAGAGGTATCACCAGGTAGCTTGTGGCTACAGTTCAGCATCACCAATTATCTTTCAGGAGCAGAAAAGCACCATTGTGTATGTAGAGAGAGCAGAATAGCATCTGCAGGTACTTTGTGGTAGCAGACCAGTATCACTAGATATTTTGTGGGAGCACAGAAGCATGATCTGGTATCTTATGAGAGCAAAGTGTCACCAGCAACCTTGTAGGATCGGAGAAGCATGACCCAGTATCTTGTATGAGCAAATTAGTATTGCTAGTAAATTGTGGGAGCAGGGAGGCATTATCTGGCCCCTTGAGGGGACTGCACCACTTGCTTCTTTGTTGGACAACAGCAGTGTCATTGAAGAAGCTGCAGAGTGTAGAGCTGCTCAACTCATCTTTACAATCTGAAGATTTGAAAGAATAAGCACACCATCTTCAGAATGGCTAAAAACAGTGCTATTTTCTGGAATAAATGCAGATATATTTATGATAGTTTTCAGTATTACGCAAAATTTCACCATATAGTTGTTACAACCTTATGTCATGAGCATAAAGTATATTGTTCCAAACATTATTTTGTACAAAGATACAAAGGGGAGGAAATTACATAATTAAGTCTTTACTTAACAGATGCAAACATAGTGTTTACTTCTGACCTCTGCTTGTTCTCTAGGCATGTCATAATCTGCAGACTGATAGCCTAGTATTTAAAGGAAAACTCCTCCTTCTCCTATAGCTTAACACAACTCTTAGGTTGTCTTTCTATAGTCCCAGTATTGTGGAATTACCACAAACTTGCTTGCACTTTATAAACTTTCATTTCCTTGCCTGAAGGATGTCTGCTACATTTAGAGAAGAGTCAGAAAATATTTTTTTTTCTATTAATTCTTGTAAAGTATCAACACATTTACCATTTTCATGGCTCACCATCAACACTACATGACAGAACTGCCCAAATCAAGAACATCTCTGCAGGAAGTGAGACAGGTGGCACTCATCAACTAAATTGTATCGTACACTGCAACCACTGAAACTGTCTTTCTATGTATTTGGTACGCCCAGCTTTCACACAGTATATGAATATTGCAATGTGCAGTCAATTCATTGTTTAAATCTTGAGATGTAGCTGTTATAAACATGTAAATGCTTATGCTTTACTAGAAATGTTGCATATTGTCATGATAACTTTGTATATGCAATCACAGAGTTTTTCTTCATGGGTATCTATTAAAAAGGGGTTTTAATTCCCAGATGGACTTTCCCAGTAAACAAATGTAAACAAGTAAGTAAATAAACAATGGCAGTGATGGGGCTAAAGCTCCAGGTGCACACGTATGAAATAAGTCCTACCATTGTTATTTCCATTTTAACCAAAAATCATGTGCTACTGAAACACTAAATAAGCCAATTATAGTTTTCAACTCCATATACACCAGATATATAATCTAGCACTGAACAAAGGTGAGGCAGAGTATGGGTAAACTACCAAGCAAAGTGAGAGTGAAACACTGACACAAAGAAAGCAAACACTCCATTTTTGATGAATCAGTTTATTAACCTTAGGGTCTTTGATTGTGGCACTTGTGCACTTGTTGTTGTTGTTGTGTCTTTCGGCTTTTCCCGGTTAGGGGTCACCACAGTGGAACTCTGGTCCACTAATGATTGGTAGTTGATTTTTACGTGCCGAGTTACCAGCCCTAACGCACAACCTTCAACGAAGGAATGCCCATTCACGCATGTGTCCATGCAGAAGACGCTTTAGCTGAGAATCGAACCGGACAGCGTCTTACTGTGAGGCGACAACGCTACCGCAGCACCACCACCGTGCACTATGTATGTAAATATGATAAGCAGTGCTGTGTACGGAAAACAACTGACATGTGAACTGAATGGCAAGATTAAAAGCACAACACAGAGAGCAGATAAGATATGGCTGAAGTGAATGAAAGACAAGAGTCAAGGTGATGCAGCAGTTCCTGTGCAACATTAGGAAAAACAGCAGGAGAAAATGGGCTTGACAGAGTACACTACAACGTTTCTTATTAAGTGTATTATCAACATACCATAATTCCGATAACTGCACAGTTGGTGGAGAAAATAGATGATGAGCAGACATTCTTGAATTTGTGCTACTCCTTTTTAATACTGTACAAGGAAAATGCAGAAATATGTCTAACATATTGTGAATGGAACATTTTTATTTGACAGCCATGTTGTGCTTGTCTCATTGGCTTCACCTGCGTTTACATTGGTCACCAAACCATTGTACTTAAAATGCTTAACTTGTTGTAGTGCTAATGTATGTTTTCAAAGAAAAGATGAGTCAGCTGTGTTATACAATGTAAAGAAATTCCATTTGAAAAAATAATGCACTTGAATTCAAATAGTATTCATCAAATTATGGACGTTATTTTCTTCAACTTGTGCTGATTGAGGTAAAAAAATATTTGCATCATGTCAAATTGTATCAGAAAGAAATCATCTAATGAGCATTAAAACATAAGTATTTTATAGTGTGACAACTGTGGGGTTTGCTAGAGTGACATAGTATTGGGTGGTTAGAGCCCTTTGTAGTAGTAGAAAGCACTGCTAAAGTAGCCATGCATCTAATTTCACATGGGATGATTGCAGAACTGCTTGGCACACATTAACCTGGGGAAATCATGCAAAAGGCAAAACATATAGAGATGACAAATGTAAAGGAATCCATGAACAAGAGAATATCATAGATAACGTAATATGGTACAGTCAACTGTGGGAAGTGGGCTGAAAATGGAATGGAGCAGGACAAAGACAATGCAGAAAGGAAATGTTTTGTATGTTAAACACATCACCACTGCAATGATGACTGGGAAAAACATTATAGAAAGGATTAACATGAAGTGAAAAGCTATGAATTTCTTCAGACGCTAATTGAAACCCAGAGCCATGATAGCTAATAACTGAATAAGCATAACATAGAAACAGTACTCATGACAATTGCGATGTGCACTGAAAAATGGGATAGGGGATAGGGGAAAAGGTTTCTATAAAGTTTTCCACAAACACAAGACACCACAAACTAGCGAAAACCAACCTGTTAGCTAGCGACCCTGGCTGCATTGACAAAGTAGAGGTAACTTTCTTAGTCCAGGAAAATGCAAAAATAGTAGTGAAACAGCTTTAATGATTCAATAGCTAAACCTTAAAGTGTGATAATACACATACACTTTTCGTCACTAGACCGTGACTTCCTCAGAAGGCATTACAGTTAAAACAGCCAAACGGACCTTTTTAAACCAGCGTAACTAGCGTAATAAATCAATTAATTAGTGGTTCGCTTGCATTTAAAAAGAAAACAGTCAAATAAATAGCTCCACAACACTAAATATAAGTTATACAATGCTACATCTAATTAGAAATGAGGTATACAAAAGATACTTAGTTATATATAATAATATAAAATCATTAAAATTAAAATTAAAATTAGATGTTACATATTAACCATGCTCTACATATTACCCAAGAGGTTTAATTTAACTCGAGCTCTCAAGCCTTATATGTTTACTTATTTAAAATGTCTTTTATAAAATTTAATATGATGTATCAAAGCTTAGAACAATACTTACAATAATGTGACAAATGATTAGAAACTTTTATGTATTTTAAAATTCCAGCATAATGCCAGAATCGTCTGTGTTAACGCAGGATACCAAAACAAGCTATTCAGCACTATCCTCTTTAATACTTGTTAGTGTTTGTTAAATTATATTGAATTATGTCTTGTACATACCCCCTTGAGAAGGTTTTATTAATTTAATAAATTTAGTACCTCCATACTCTAACCTTACTAAAACAATGGAAGGTTCAAGGGGCATATGTGAATTTTGGAGGTGAGGGTGGGAAAATGTTCCCACCATCTTCTTAGTTCAAAATAAATGCATAACTTAATGATTAAATTGTCGCCTTTCTAAAGCATGGCTACCTATAAAATCTTATATAATGGTACTTGTTTCATGTTCATGTGGGTAAGCCGGAATGTCCACTACCTAACTGTATTTTTTAACCTTAAAATGCATTTTATGGAGGTCATTTCATTAAGTCCTGGGAATTGGTTGGCATTAGTTTTCAACTGCCAAATAAGTTCTTTTTCTTCCAATTTTAATGGTTGGTAGTCTCCCCTAGGGTCATTCCTAACTTGGTCAATAACTTTAAATTTGAATTCATGACCTGGATTTTCTAGACAGTGCCTAGCTAATGCATTTTCTAATTTCCCCTTCCTAATGCTGTAAATGTGCTCGTAAATTCTTTCCTGCAATTTTCGGTCAGTTTTTCCTATATAAAATGCTAAGCAAGACTCGCATTTAGCCTTGTATACTACTTTTTGGCTATTACAATTATATTTATTCTTGATCTTGTAAGTGGTATTTCTAATATTAAATTCATTTGTTTCATCAATATATTTACACATATTACACATATGGCATTTTGACATACCAGAATTAATGGGTGTCCTAAAATAGTTCGTTTGTAGAATTTCTTTAAAATTCATCCCTCTCCTGAATGTCGTTTTAGGTTTAACCGGTACTTTGTTTCTTAACTCGTTGTCCATTATTAAAAGGTTCCAATTCTTGTTTAAAATGTTTTTAATGTCATTAGAATCTAAATTGAAACATAAAATAATACTACACGTGTACATACGTAAATTCGTATCAGGTAGTGCAGTATAATTATTTACTGATTCTACCTGGTTGCCCCCCAATAGTGGTACATATCTCCCTGTAGTTCTTTTTATTTTGACTTCCGCTGTCAATTCTAAAATCATTTCTTCAGGGTAACCTCTCTGTAGAAAAAACTTTTTTAGCAGGTTACATTCGGCTATAAATTCAGTCTCACTAGTAGTCATCCTGGCCGCTCTAACTAGCTGGCCCTTGATTACAGATTTTTTCTGGTAAATGGGGTGGCAACTTTCGAAATGAAGGAACATATTGGAATATGTTTCCTTCCTAAAGATTTTGGAAGTGTATATTTTATTCGAAAAATCCTTTACCAGTTTGACGTCTAAATAGTCTATAGTGTCAAGACTGCTTTTGTATGTAAATTTTAAAAAATTAGTACTTGTATTGAAAAATTCCATAAGTTGTTCCAATTCTATTTCTGACCCCCTGAATAATAAAAATATGTCGTCGAGGAACCTTGTATAAAACAATATTTTTTCAATAAACAAGTTATTTTGCAGTACAAAGTTCCTCTCCCAATGCGCCATGACTAAATTTGCGAGGCTCGCTCCGCAGGGGGAACCCATCGCCACTCCGATTTTCTGATGGTAGATTTCTTTTTCAAACAGAATGAAATTATATGATAAAACCAAGTCTATTAAGTCTCCCACAAGATTAATTTCATTTGCTGGTGCTTCCAATTTTTGTAACATAAGGGTTACCCATTCTCTTGCTATATCGTGGGGAATACAAGAATACAAGTCTTTGACATCCACCGTAATAAAAAATGCTGTTGGTTCGAATGGGAGGTCATTAATAGAACGTAAAAACGACCAAGAGTCCTTAGAGATCTGTTTTTCACCTTTAATATATTTCTGTAAAATTCTGTCGATAACTTTGGAACATGTGTATGTAAAACTGTTCCTGCCATCAACAAGAGGTCTCATTGGAGGATTCTCTAGGTCTTTATGTATTTTAGGTACACCGAAGAGAACTGGTGTTTTCACTATCGGTTGTAAAAGATAACTATACATATCTTTCTCTATCCTCCGTTCGATATAGAATTCTTCTATTGAGCTTCTAACCATCCGGTGGGCAAAATTCATTTCATTAATGGAAGATTTCATATATGTATGACTGTTCAGGATTAGTGACATTCTTTCATTGTAGTCACTAGAGAACATGATTACTAAGCCTCCGCCTTTATCAGGCTTCATAATCCTGATTGGTGCTTGTCTAAGTTCAGTCAACAATTCCCTTTCTTCCTTTGAGATGTTATACTTATATTGGTGTTTTATTTCTTTCAAGTTTCTTAGGTCGATTTCCATCACTTTTTCAAACAGGCTTAAGACTGGATGTAAGGGAGGGTTGTAAACACTGGGTACAAAATAGTCATTCTCATTATTTAATTCACTCCCCATCATTATCAGTAGATTAAGCTTTCTAGTGAATAGCTTCAAGTCAATTATTGTTTGAGCCAGGTTGAACTTTGATGTTGGAACAAATGTTAAGCCTTTACTTAACAATTCAGCTGTTTCACTAGAAATGGCTAAGCTTGAATAGTTATAGATCTTGAAATCATCATTGTAGTTAGAAATAATAGAAAATGACTTTGGGGTTTCAAATAAACTCATATTAGTTAAGTCCCCCATTACCATTTCGCTCTCCTGTTCCTCGCTGATCTCCTGGGTTGGAAAGGAGGTCTCGAGGCTGACCCTTGAAAATTTTGGTTTTGATCAGCTTTAGCTTTATTATTATTGTTAAAGTTTGTATTGATTTGGCCTCCTTCAAAGGTACGTTTATTTTGACCTATATTTTTACGCTGTTGAAGGCCCTGCTCAGGTCTTCCATTAACATCAACAGTATCCAGTTGGTAGTTGAATTCCGTATTCTCTTCAATTTCCACTTCTTGTATATCATTCATAGGTCGCACTCCTGGAGCGTGTTCCAAATTCTGTGTTTCAGTATTTATTTGGTAAACCATTTGGGGGTGGGGGTAAGCTTTTCCCTCACTATAATCCTTCAAGTCTCGTTTTATTTTCTTATTTTTTGTAGCGTTCATTTTGTTTAAATGTTCATCCATGCTTAAAAAGCATCTGTCATATTCAAACTGGTACCTTGAAAAAACGGTGTCAGATCTGATTGACTTATCAAGGTCTTCTAATTCTGTAAGAAGTTCGTTTACTATGTCCTGATAGTATACACAAAATAATTCTAGGAGCTCAAGCCCCTGTTTATCAAATAAAGTAATTAGCGCTTTGTGGAATATGGAACCCTCAGACAAAAATGCTGGAAATTGCCAGCGCCTCAGGCCCTTAGGCACTATTTTTAACTTAATACATTCCTTAAAATAAGCGATCTCTAGTTGCATCTTACGAACCTTAAACAGTTTTTCATCAAATAAATTTAACTTGATGTTAATGTCATTTCTTACCTCTTGAGTAGAGGCTACGTTATTAGTTCCAGAGGCACCGTTGAAGGAAAACGGTTTCTGCACCCAAATATTAAATGGTTCGGTAATCCTTAGTTCGCGGCTACGTTGTTCAACTCTAGCTGCATCCTCATTCGAGCCTTGAATACGGTGGTTGCCATTCGGCTGGAGCCTCGTATGTGGGTTGTGTTGGGAGCTGATAAATGTAGGTAATCCGTTCGTTCTTACTTCCGGGTTAGGCGAAGAACTTCTCGGACATTGGGTTACTTCATCCATCCTTTCAGAGAGTCTATCCACTTTTTGTGTTAGAAGTTCTATTAGCGCTGTACGATTCTGGCATTATGCTGGAATTTTAAAATACATAAAAGTTTCTAATCATTTGTCACATTATTGTAAGTATTGTTCTAAGCTTTGATACATCATATTAAATTTTATAAAAGACATTTTAAATAAGTAAACATATAAGGCTTGAGAGCTCGAGTTAAATTAAACCTCTTGGGTAATATGTAGAGCATGGTTAATATGTAACATCTAATTTTAATTTTAATTTTAATGATTTTATATTATTATATATAACTAAGTATCTTTTGTATACCTCATTTCTAATTAGATGTAGCATTGTATAACTTATATTTAGTGTTGTGGAGCTATTTATTTGACTGTTTTCTTTTTAAATGCAAGCGAACCACTAATTAATTGATTTATTACGCTAGTTACGCTGGTTTAAAAAGGTCCGTTTGGCTGTTTTAACTGTAATGCCTTCTGAGGAAGTCACGGTCTAGTGACGAAAAGTGTATGTGTATTATCACACTTTAAGGTTTAGCTATTGAATCATTAAAGCTGTTTCACTACTATTTTTGCATTTTCCTGGACTAAGAAAGTTACCTCTACTTTGTCAATACAGCCAGGGTCGCTAGCTAACAGGTTGGTTTTCGCTAGTTTCTATAAAGTTGCTATGCACAAAGTCCAGGAGATGATTAGGGAGTCTAGCCCAAATTCCCAATAGCCCAAAAGCACTGCCTGGTTAAGTGACTTGCCTCAAGGCCTCATAGTAGGAAAATGAAATGGAAAGGTTCAAAGCGTGTACTCTTAACATTGGAAGCAGAACTTTAGTCCTCTGCACTTACTGCCAGACATGACATGTTCATTTCATGGAACAGTGGAATATACATCCCACTACTTATCTCCTCCCCACACTTCTTTATGGCACTGCCTTCCTTACTACACCCCAGGCATCACAAAAATAAAAGCCTGAGCAATGCTATAAAATGTTGCTAAATTTGTAGCAAATACCCCTTTCAGAACCCATAACTGAATAGCACTGAAAAGCCTAACTCACTTAGAATGACTCCATCAACTAACATATACACAGCTTCTTACCACATTTATAATTATCCAGCATCTATCTGTTTGTCCAGCAATAAATACCATTCTACACAACTATGTTCCCAGTTGGTCGTTATGATCCAATGACCAAAAACTTCTGTGTGTCCACAAATCTGTGCAATCTGCTGGGCATTGCCTTTGCTCCTACCATGTTGCTAAGGCTTGGATTTCCTTACTTGTGTCCATCAGGTCAATATATTCCCTGGCATCTTTCAAAACCATTCTGAAAGATTTCATAGCCAACATATGGCTCTGTTCTTGCTCAACATCGGGATAAATTATATCCCTAAATATAAACAAGTACCTATTCATATCTTACACCTCCTTTCTTTCCCTTCTTCACTCACTTGCTTACTTCTATCAGTTTCTCTCCCTGGCTTTTTCTCCAAAGATACCATAAGACTGCTATTCCTCTCACTTCATATTGTAATTCCTGTTTGTTTTATACTAGCTTACCTTTAATTTTTCTATAAACTGGCTATTCTCTAAATACTAAATCATTGACATATAACTTGTATCTATTCTTAATGAATGTTTTCATATTATGTCTAATTTGTATAATTATTTAAACTATAGATGCTTTTGTATTATTTTTGAAGACTGCAAAATTATTGTTCTTAAAATGTTTTGTAATGCTTTTGAGCTTTTCTTCCTGGGCCTCCACTGAAAATGGGTTCCTACCTAGTCAGGTTTCCCAGTAATCAAATGTCAATAAATACATAAGTAAATTACTAAATAAAGAAAGAAAATAGGAATGAGTTGCTTTCACTGATGGCTGCAACCTTCATGAGTGCAGCTTCCTGCAAAAGTACACAGTAATCTGTAAATCTTACAGAGCCCAGAGCATAAATAGTACTTGTGTCATTATCTAGGAGTCAATTTTGCTGAAGAGTGATTGTGTGCTGTACATTATCAAAGCAGGTGATGAGCAGAGTAACATTAGAAGAGAAAAACATAACCCAAGAAGACATCCAAAGGCAAGGAATAAAAAGTTGATAATATTTGGCTGTAGGATTACATAACAGCATAGTAAGGGAAAAATAACATAGGATCAGTTATAAAACAAATGCAATTGATAGAATTTCCCATAATATTTACCTCCTCCCCAAAAAAAAATAGAATAATCTGTCAATGAGTCAGGTTTGTAGAAGACTGATTTTCCTGTACTTTAACAAATCACAATATAAGCAGAATAACAAGAAACTATAGAAATTTGTTGTTTATCTTTGTTGGCAGGGAAACATCCAACTGGATACAATTCGTTTTCAGTGGAGGTCCGGGGAGAAAAGCTTCACATTTAAGTTCTACATGATGCACAGTCATAACTGCTGGGTAAAAACATCTGTTCATGAGCTTATTTACATGATTTTTAAATATTTCTTATATGAATTTGGCATTTTAACACAGAAAATGAGAAAATTTAACATAAACTATATAATTACTGAATAGAAAAATAAAAATAATTTATTTATGGCATAATGGCTGCAGGGAAAAGATCAAACTGTGGTATTTTTGAGGTTAGTAATTTACACACAGACAAGTAGTAATGTACCTTAAAAACTGATGATAGAGATATGAAAGGAGAAGTTGTGGAAATGAGCAGGAGGATAAATAGAAGAGGAGTTAGTGGTTGGCTGTGATAGGAAGAGGAAGAGTTTAAGAAACTAGTGCAGTATGAGGAGCTGCGATATGGTTTAAAAGACTGGGAAGCAAAGTAGCTGTTAGAGTTGGAGAAAAACAATATGAGTAAAGCTAATCAGGTGTACAGGAAGAATAGAGCCATCTTTGGAATAGGTGCGGTTTAAGCAGTGTTTTGAAACTATTTAAGTTTTCTCTTTATTTTAACTATGTGGAGAATTCATAGGTTCATAGATTAGTACTAAACTAACAGCCCTTATGGACCATCTTAAGCCTAGCCAGTTACCCCATTTGGGAATCAAACCTTGCACCCTGGGCTCTGTAAGGTAAACACTTTAACCATTATGTCAACCTCCCACCCCAAGTTCCCAAGTTCATTCCAGAGCTTTGACACATAGTGGGAGTAGTGAGAGTCTCCAGCAATCTTGAATGTCATACTAATGCATAGTAAGAGTTTATTGCTAGAGCGAAGGTCTCTAACGGGTGAATAGTACAGTATAGTATTTTGTAATGCTGAGCATTTGTCTAGAGAGTACAGTATGTTGTGGGCAATGACTAGTTGAGAGTATGCCAACTGGTTTGGGAGTTTAAGCAAGTTTAATTATTTTAATGCAAGACAATGGTATGTTTTATAAGATTGGTTGGTTGCAAATTTGGCTGTTTTCTAGTAGCAGAAGGCTAGTTCAGTTTTATACATAGTGTTGATATTTATGATAGCTGAAGCATATAACAGTGAAGGAAGAAGGTATATTGCTGCTAAGGTAATCCTTGTTGATCTATCAGGTAGTGTTTGGCCCTATAGAGTGAAACAAGTTTTTGATGAGTTTTCTTAATGGAATGAAGTATGTGGTGATCAAATTTGAGGTTGTCATCTTTGAAGACTGTAAGAAGTTTAGTTTAGCTTATTTTTTCTGTTTTTGTGTTTTTACTTGCGGTAATATGAAATGTGTGTTTCTGGTTAAGGTGTTATTTTGGAGTAAATAGCAAAACCTTGTTTTTTTTTTTTTGTTTTTTGTTTTTTAACATTAAGCAGCAAGTTAGAATTTTTTTGCCATATTTTAATGTCAGTGAAAGATATTTGAGTGATTTCCTGTAATTATGTATGGATGGGGCAGAGCAGATGAGGGTCGAATTATCAGCATGTTGTACAAGAGTGGCAAGTGTTGTAGTGGCATGAAATTGATTCATGAAAATATTAAATAGAAGAGGGACAAGTTTTGACTGGGTCAGTTTGATCCAATTTGACCCTTGGGGGACATCAACAGAGAGTGGTTGAAATGCTGAAATGTTTTATTGCAATTTAGTTGCCTACTGCTGATTGCATAATCAATATGAAACCAAGAGAGGTGGGTGGTGAGACCTAGAGTTGCAAGTTCAGAAAGGAGCTTTTGGTAAGATACTGTGTCAAATGCTTTGGAAAGATAAAGGAAATGTGAAGAAACAAGGTTGCCCTCATTTCTGTATTGGTTTACTAAATTGTTGAAGTTGCGGAGGGCAGGAGTAGTACTGTGGTTGGGCCTGAAATTGTGCTGGGTGTTGGTTATATAAGCTGAGAGTAAATATATTTTTCGAGGATTTTAGAGAGGAATGATAGAATAGAAATAGGATAATAATAAGTTTGTTGAAGTACCTCCTTTGTCAGGGGGTATAATAATGGATTGTTTTCCAGATGGATGGGACACAGTTTTCAGTTATTGACTGGTTGATTAGCATGGAGAAAGAGAAGATTAGTGCTTCTGCACCTGTTTTGAGGAACTCAGTAGGAAGGTTATCAGCAGCTGAGATTCTTGCTTTTAATTTGGCAAGTAATTTTTTATGGCTGATGTTCTGATGAGTTGAAAACTATAGGACAGTGTGCTGATTTTTGAGAATAGATGGAAGCTGGAGGGGTGAAGTGAGGTGGTCATTGATTAGTGATAGAACAGACTGGATAAAATGAGTGTTGAACTGAGTTGCAATGGGCTCTGAAGTAGGGAGGAAAAGGTGTAGTGGTATGGCCAAGGTGTAATAGTTTTAGAGAAGACTAAAAAGCTTGAGGCTGTTTTGGTGCTTTTGTTGGAGATTACTGTAGTGTGATTTCTTCTCAGGTTTACCAAGGATCTTGGTATAGTTTCCGAGGTATCAGGCATGTTCTGTTTTATTCTTTTACAATTCTTTCTATGCTGTTATCTCTTTGCAGCATGAGCTGTTTTGTCTTTCTTCTCAGCCATGATGCTGTATTAGTTTTTACCCTTCTTGTCCTACCTGGTGCTAAATCATTTAGTATTTTTAGGAAGGTGTAATTTGAAGTGAGTAACTGCTTCATCAAGGGACATTAAATATGTTCCAATTGTAGTGGGACAGGGCTATAATAAATGTCTGCCAAATTTAGTTAAATTGGGTACTTGTTTATAGATTGTTTGGGTGAACTTTGTTGTTGTCTTATTACATAGGTTGGGAGGTGTTCACTTATAGTATCTGGTAAGGAACCAGAGAATTTTATATTATGGGGTTTGTCTGTCAATATCCAGTCCAGCATAGAGTGCCTGTTAGTGCTTTTGTTGATTCTGGTGGTGGAGCTTATTAGTTGGGTGAAGCCAAATAGATGAATAGAGTCCTTGGGTTTGCTGCTGTTCATGGATTGCCAGTCTATATTTAAGTCACCTAGGGTGAAGGTTTCCTGGGGGATGTTGTCAGATGATATCCAGTGTAGGATATTTCGGCTATGGTAATGTTACCTGGTGGGATGTATACTGCTGAGATACAAATAGATTTATTTTAGTTGATTTTGAGGTATGCAATCAGAAGTGGGAAATTTAGATGTGCTGGGTTTGTTTCTAAGTTGTTTTTAAAAATAATAGCAATACCACCTGCTCTTTTATGTTTTCTGGCCATTCTCAGTATGTTAAAACATGGGGGAATAATTTCGTTTCCAGTTATTTCTTGTTTTAGCCAGGTGTCAGTGGTGATTAGAATGTCTAGGGAGTAAAACTCTAGACATGCATGGATATCATGAATTTTGTTGCAGATACTTTTGAGGCTAATGTTGAAATCAACGAGGTTAAATTCATTGCCATATGGGAAAATTGTGTTGGGAGCATTGGAAAGTAATGTGTTGGCCATGGTGGGTAGTTGATGTGTGCGTCTGGGGTTAGGGTGAATATCTCCATTAAGTTTCAGGAGGGAGGTAGGGGTGAATAGAGGTATGATTCCATTTGTATTTGTATTTGTACCTGACTTTCAGTACTGCTGAAAAATTGGTATTCTTAACTTTAATAACCTATAAGAGAACAGATTTGAACATGTATATTGGTACAGAGAAGGAGAGTTATGCAGGGAAAGAAAGAGGGTTTTGTGATGTATGTGAGTTTGTGATAGAGATGGGATATTATGTGGGAATATTGTGATAGTTATTGAAGTGAGCTAGTGTTGAGAGAGTACAAAACTATAGCAATTGACTTACTGTTGTTATGAGTTGAGATGGTGAGAGTTTAGATGGAGGGTAGAAAAAAGTGGAGATTTGGTAAGATGATGGCTGTGTGGCATATTAATAAAAGAAGTGTCATGAGAAATGGAGAGAAAAATGTGTGATAAAGGGTAGGGAGATGTTTGCAGGGTGGTATATAGATAGGCTAGTGGAGAGTGGTTAGGTTGTGTGGAGAAAGTTTTATGGTATGGGTCTGTGGGCATGGGGAGGTGAAGAATTGAGTAGTTTATAGATGAGGGAGGAGACAAAAAATGTGTATTGATGAGAAAGCTAGTAGTCCAAAATAGTAGTTATATAAGTATCTAAAAAGTGCTTTTGTGTTATTGGCATGTATTTGTGTGTGTGTGTGTGTGTGTGTGTGTGTGTGTGTGTGTGTGTGTGTGTGTGTGTGTGTGTGTGTGTGTGTGTGTGTGTGTGTGCATGTGAGCTCACATGCACGCTAACTCACCTATGTGTTAATATATCTATATATCTATCTATATATATATATATATGTATGTATATATATATATATATATATATATAGGTTCATAGGTTCATAGGTTCATACTAGGCTATCTGCCCGAGG
The DNA here is from genome assembly GCF_019279795.1 of Protopterus annectens. Lineage (NCBI taxonomy): Eukaryota > Metazoa > Chordata > Ceratodontiformes > Protopteridae > Protopterus > Protopterus annectens. The sequence continues at coordinate 1,431,951,429 of NC_056746.1, read as the reverse complement.
GCATTTACAAGCCTAGCCCATAGTTTTGTGGCTTACGCCACCCCTTTAGTATGGGGAACTATACCCATTATTTTGCTGTGCCTCTGTTGAGCAGTGACACTGAGGTAATCCCTGGGGTATATCTGCTCCCATCCATTGGTCAAGATTTCTCTTGAACAAGGCCAGCGAGGTGCTCTGCCTCACATATACCGGGATTTTATTCCACAGCATAGGGAGTCTTTGGGTGATGAATCTATCCCTCCAGCACGTCCTATTAATAGCCGTGTCGAGGTTTTTGAGGTGAAGCATATTCATCAAATCTGGGTTTGACATGGCCTTGTATGTTAGGCAAAGGTCACCTCTGAGCATAGAGCTGGAGTTTCTTCAGTCGGGCAGCATAGGACAGATGTTTGAGACCCTTTATCCTTTTGGTGAGGAACTTTTGTGGCCTCTCCAGCTGCTGCAAGTGTCGGGTCAGATACATTCCGAATGGGGCATTGTACTCAATCATTGGTCTGATGAGTGATGAGTATAGGGAGACTATGACCTCCCTTGATCTAGATGAGAATCCCTTCATGATAAGGTGGGCAATGTAGAAGGTCTTCCTAACTACTTTAGCTACATGGGTGTCGAATGACAGACTACTATCAACCTGGGTCCCCAGGTCCCTGATAACTTCTTCTGTACTCAGTGGATTGCCACCTATTTGGTAGCTAGGGGTAACCTTGTTTTTCCGTATGACTATGCATTTTTGGCATTTAACTTTAGGCCATGGCTCTGGCACCAGTTATCCGCTTCTGTGAGACCCTTCTGAAGGATATCTGTGTCAGATGTGTTTGTTTGCAGTCATCTGCAAACTTTGTCAGCCATAACCCTCCTGTGTTTGCTTGTACTGGAAAAGTAGATGCCAAACAAGAGTGGGCCCAGGACTGAGCCCTGTGGTACACCACTTGTGACAGGCTTTGAGTCTGACATGGCGCCAGCAACTCTGACCCTGTGGGTTCTGTCACTCAGCCAGTTTGCAACCCATCTTGTGATGTATGGATTAACATTTAAGCTGATGAGTTTTTCAATGATAGGTATTGTATCATCGAGGTAGGCTGTATGGACTGCCTTTCCTCATCAATGGCTTTGGTGACTGTTTCAAAAGTCAACCAAGTTTAGAAGGCATGATCTGCCTTTGACAAAGCCAAACTGGGATGGATCCAAAGTCTGCAAATTCCTATGTCTTTATTTATGAGGTCCATTATGATCCTCTCCATGGCTTTGCAGATAAGGCTTGTCAAGCTAATGGGCTTGTGAAGTGGGACCACAGTTGCAGTCCAGAGGTAAGACTATGATTAAACAGCTGTCCTAGCTGTGGGTTTAAGACACCATCAGGTCCCATGGATGCTGTGTTTTTGCTTTGGAGAGCAGTTCTCACTTGGGCGTTGGAGATGTTTGGGTATAGATATCTCTCCTTTTCGCGGGGGCGAGAAGTTTCCACTGATCCTGTCAGCCAGTATGTTCGCAATGTCTGTAGGATCATGTATCTTCACTTCATTTTGAACTAGTTCTGAGCACAACTGGGAGTAACCTCCCAGGTATCTAACATAACTGAAGAAGGCCTTATGATTGTCTTTTGAGTCTTTAGCTATTTTTCTCTCAAAATTTGCTTTGGATGATTTTATGAGAGCTCTTAGTTTTTACTTATAGTGATCAAGGGTGTCTTACCTTTTAAGGATTTTGCTCTATCTTGTAGTAGCTTCCTCCTTTTGTTGTAGAGTTTGTTTATGGCTGGGGTCCACCAGAGAAGAGTCTTTGTTTTGCTTGGGATTGCCTTATCCATACAGTCCTGCAGGTGCTGGTAGAAGGCATTTGTAAGTGATTCAGGCTTGAGTAGTGTTTTCCGGGCCTTAAAGGAGACCACACTAGTCTTTAGAAGTGTGAAGTCAAGTTCTTTACTGTGGTCTTTTATTTCAGGTGGGGTGGGATGAGGACCTCCAGCGAGATTAGTTTGTGATCTGATCTCACCAGTGAGGGGTATACTTCGGTTGAACATTGTGCTCCCATGTTCGTGATGATGAGATCAAGTATGTTTTCCTCTTGTGGGGATGGTGACTAGTTGTTCCATGGCATTTGAGTTTATGAATTCCAGGAACTTTTAGGTGTTTGGGCTTGAATAGTGTTCCCAGTCGGTAATTGAAGTCACCTAATATGATGGTGTTTGGTGATACATTTATCCTCTTGTGTTTTCAGGAAGGCCATGTGAGGTTCCTGAGTTTGTGAGGGTGGCCTGTAACATGCTACAATTTGCAGGGCAGTCTTGCCTATGGTTAATTGCACCTGGATGGTCTCCGATGCATCGTGTGTTGCCACCAGTCTTGAGGTGTGGGTGTCTTTGATGAATATGGATACCCCCCCTCCTTTCTTGGTATTGTCCGGATTTTGGGGCCGGAACGCATGATAAGAGGTAAAATCTGATAGTGCTGGGGTGCTCTCAGGAGCCTTGAACCAGGTTTCTGTCACTGCACAGACATCGATGTTCTCCATACTGAGAAGGGCCTCGGCATTTTGAGATTTAGACTTCTGGCATTGAGCAGCATTACCCTTAGTTTTTTCCTTTTTGTGTTCTAGGGTGGTAGGTTTAGAATTTGAGCCTTGCCTAAAAAGGCACTATGGGGTGGCAAGAGCCTTTGCCAATATCCGGAATCCCAGGGTGACAGGTGCGCTTGTCCAGCATGTCATCCCAATCCCCTTTGAATGACACCAGAGTTTAAGCCAATTGTTAAAGCTGATCATCTTATCTCTGTATTGTGGCATCATTCTTGGTGAAGGTAGGATACTGCTCAAGGTCAGGGTCATACCTGCCTGGGCTACATAATCAGAGAGCTCCTCAATGTCTCTTTTCATGTCAGGTCGTTTACACCAGCGTGGACAATGACTGAGTCATATTTGTACCTGCTGTTGAGAGACCTGAGTGCTTATATATATATATATATATATATATATTTATATAGATGGATATTATAATTTGTACATGCATGTGTGTAATTAGATGGATAAAGATGTTAATATGCAAGAGTGTGTATGGAAAAAAGTGGGTTGAAAATGTCTGTAAAGAAAGTTTTAAGTCTGGAATGGTCTACAGCAGGAATTGACAGAGGATAGAAATTGAAAGAGGGTTTTTAATGTATATGTCTTTAAAGGGTGGGTAGTATTTGTTAAATTGCAGGAGGAATTAAGAGGGGAAAAATGTAAGAGTCTGGAGGTGGTTGGGGAACTGAGGGTAGGAGAGGAGCAAATCGAGCAGAGAAACAATCTATGCAAGCAACTTTAGCACAAGTAATGTTAAACAGACTCATTTAAAATCATGAACATTGCTAATTATGGACTAAAAATACCTAGTTGTTAGTTTTGGACATGCAAACTCATTCCTAGCCCAAATTAAATTGGCTAACAATAGATGAATTATTAAAGGGTGGGGGTTGAGGTGTAATGTGCATATGTATCTGTTGTTTTCTAAGTTAAGTCTTCCTCAGTCTGCATTTTCTGTGAAATGTAATTTCTCTAATTGAGAATGACCTTAAAGATAGAGTACAAAGGAATTTTATGCAGTATTTAAATTAAGACTACATACAAAGTTGGTCATTTCATGGATGCAATCACATTTCTATAGGAGAAATAAGTTATTTTTTTACATTTTAAAGTTATTTTTATAACTCCCACTGAACATGGAAGTGTACTGGAAACACCTATCACTGAATTGTATTGATAGTGGCTTTCACAGCATGTGTGATGAGGTCATTCTAGGGGCTCATGGGAGCTAACAGATATTTCCTTAAAAAGTCAGAAAGCCTTCATTTCTATTAATTTAACTTGCATTAAAATTGAACTAAAAACAATTACTGACTGAAAAAAATTGTAATTGTTAATTATCAGTTAGGCAAGTCATTTATTTAGTTTTGTTTACAGTTGGCCTGTTATTGGTATAATTATTTTTAATTATCCCACAATTATATCAGAATGTTCTATTTGGACTTGACAGTTTAGGCTGGATATTGCAAGGTATGTGCAGTACACTTCTATGTTTGTCAAAGTTACTTTATGAGAAAAATATGAAATAAAAAATGTCTTTGCCCAATAAAAGCATTATCTCATCCATGAAGATTTGACCACTATTATAGGTCCATTTAATTTAAATGCTGCAACTTTCTACTTGACCTTTGAGCCTTACTTAGTTTAATGAGATTAAGGTGGAGACAGACCCTTTATACATAGTATTGAAAGTGTATATTCATATTATATTCACAATAAAAGTTGTAAATGCAATTCATGTTAATTATCCTAACCTCTAAGGTTGCTCTTTAAACTCACTGTGTAATTTCTATATGGATGTCCAAGTAAGATACAAGTACATACTTGATAATTTTTGGTTGCAGTTATGCAGATCACATATAATAGATCATTATTTTAAAAAGCATTGCCTGAAGTAGTGGTAGCATGTTGGTCAATGGGAGGGTTGTGGTTCAAGAGAACCTGGTACAAAGGAAAGATACAAAGAAGGACAGCTGCATTGTCAGCATCTCTGCTTTAATAATAAACCGAGATGGAACGTAACAAATTCATGGTCACTATTCTCAAAGTATATACCCGTTAATGATATAGTTAGTTTGAATTAAAATATTTTTTTAAGAAATCCTGTTACAGGCATTTATTAAAATGTACTCTTATCCTCTTGATAAAGGGTCACAAGGAGGACAGAAGCTGCTGGAGAACAAAGGTAACATCTGGGCACTGAAGGCCGGTGGATTTCATTAATGTAGTATCTATAATAATTGATCCCCAGCAGGTGTCCAAGTTAAGTTTCTTTTTTTTTTGCACTGGGTGAACCTGGCACATGTAATGATATGGCTTAAGTGTGATTCAAATTACTTAACCATACATCAGGATTACTAAAAACAAATGCATTGATGGTGATACTGAATTTTAATGTGAACAAACATGTCATGGCAGCGTTTGAGACGAATATATTCAGTCACAAATACTTTCTTGATAAGGAATTAATAAAAAAGCAGGTACCACTAGAAATCTACATATATTTATAGAGGAAGAAAGATTTTTTCTCACCAGTGTGTGTGGCAGATTCTAAAAGACTTGCTCTTGGTGTAAGTGATGTTTGTAAATTTGCCTCACTTCACTAGAACCTAATCTCTACTCAGCGTTTGTCTAGTTCACATATTTTCACCACATTTTCACTGATATCTGCAGTTTCCTTCCATGTTGACTGGCTGATCTAAACACTTCAGTATATATATGTTGCATTTACTCTTGCCCCTGCTGCCCAGGTTGTGGTTGAAATGGTCTGAAGAGGAGTACTTAATTAAGAAACGTGTGTATTAAAAAAGTGTATGTGCAAAGCAGTCAAATCAAAATTTTTCTTCAAATTTGGATAAGGCACATGTTGAAAGAAAGATGCTTGTTATAGGGAGAGAATGGACAGGGTTACACAGAGAGTGTTTCTCAGTTCAAAAGCTGAAATAATTACAAAAATAAGATATCAGTGATGATAACGTGGCTATGGATGGAGGCATGCAGCAGTAAGGAAATGAAGAATTCAGGAAAGCACAATTGTGAATACTGAGGAAAAAAGAATATTATGGAACAAAAAGGGAATGCGAAATAAAATGACTGCATAAGATCTTGGAGGTTTTTTTTTTAATCCATGAGTATCAAAACCCAAGAAGGAGTATCACTAAAGATTAGAGATGTGAAGCTCTAGAATTGGGGGTTGGGTGGGGTGGTACTTAACAAAAAACAGATGATGTGAACTAAGACTTTTTAGGGCGATATGACTTGTTTTTGTGAACTGTTCAGTAAAAGTTAATGAGATAAGTAAGAACAATGCAGTCAATGTCATCACTAGCCACACCTTTTTCATACACCAGAAGAAAAAAATAAATAAATATCCTTATAATCCAAAATTTAGCCCATTTACCCACTCATATATAGGCGAAAATAGTTCTTTATTAAACTAATAAGCCCATATAGTTGGATACAAGCAACAAAGAAAATCTGATAAAAATCCAGCTTTATAATGGTCCTCATTGTCTTATACAACTGGCAAACTCCAAAACATCCTGTAGAAGACATCCATAGAGAGTGAGGTTTTCATCCATTCATCCATCCATAACCACTTTTTCCCATTTTTGCACATGAGTTGGGGAGTCACATCAACAGTGACAATCAGCAAGAGCTAATGCTCTCACCAGTAGGTGTCCCCACGTATACTATCCTGGCAGTTAGCACAATTACCATACAGGATTAAGGGTATAACTTGATAATTGGATGCTATGCGTAGACCAGAGCTTGAGTTGCTCAGCCTACTTTTGCCTAGTGTATAACTGTCAGACCAGATGCCTTCTAACTACTTTGAACCTATAAACACCTTAGAAAGTATTCTCCCATTCTTCCAAAATGAGTACCTATCTCTTTCTCCTCCTTCCGATATTTTCTTTTCCTCATTAGCCCTCCATCTATGTAAACATGTCAACCACCTATTTCCTTTGCTTCCCCTGCATACTATTCTTACACTCCCTCCACATACATACACTCTCATTAAATTCAGGAATTTCACTCTCTCTTCAAGCTTTTGTAAGCCTTCGCTTCAAGTCTCTGCTATAATCTGTAATTTCATCTTTCTGTAATTTTATCTTTTCTTTTTACATCTCTCAACCTTGGCATCTACCCCTAATAAAGCAACCATCCAAATGTTTGTCTTTGCTTTAACATACACCCTACCACACAGCTGCATTGCTGTTCTCCACACACCTTCTACTGCAGTGGAACTGTCTGTATTTCCTTACACTGCCAGCACTTTACCACTGGCCACCACCATCACCATTCTCAACCTGAAAGGCATTTTATACTATCTATGTTAAATTCTCCAATGACTAACCTCTATCTCACCTACCTATTTTAGTCTCTTCACCACCTTCCATACCTCCTGCTAAAGCTGCTGTGCCAACCAAATTTCATTTTGCACTCTTAGCTTTACCAGAACCCTCAATGCTTCTTTTTTTCTTTCCAAAGAATATGTACATCACACCACTCTCTCCTTAATCTGCTTATATGTACTCCCTCAGTTCTGAAACTCCTTCCTACCTTCCACTTTACCTCTCTTTTTCCTCTTTCCTGCAGAACAAGCTTTATACTCTCCATCACCTGCCTGTAAATTTTCTATTCCATCATCCCCAACAAATATTTTAATCAACGACCAGAAAATCCATAAAGACCCTTCCTCTGCAAGGCTATGCAAATCTTGTATTCTAACCAGCTCCTCTTCCCATCATTGCAGTACAATTTCTATTTTCCTTTACTGTCACCCCTCCACAAACTACTCAGTATTTCATGTTCAGTGTTTACCATTTATCACTCTGCTACATGTTCATAGGTTCATAGGTAGGCACTAAGCTATTGGCCCTAGGGCCTATATAAGCCTAGCCAAATGGTACCCTGGCTTTTGCCACCCAAGAAAATTGTTTTCCTGTGCCCCTGTCAAGCAGAGCCACAGAAGTGATCCCCGGGGGTGAATTTCCTATCTCCCATCCAATCATCAAGATTTTTCTTCAAGAGTGCTAATGAGGAGCTTTGTTTGATATAGATAGGTAGTTTGTTCCAGAGTATGGGAAGTCTCTGGGACAGAAATCTATCCCTCCAGCATGTTCTGTTTATTGTGGTGACAAGGTTTAGGTCCCTAGAGCATGTAGCTCAGTGGGATTGGGATTTCTTTATGTGGAGCATGTCCAACAGCTCTGGGTTTGACATAGCTTTGTATGTTAGGCAGAGATCGCCTCTGAGTAGGCGATATGCAACAGAGTAAAGCTGGAGTTTTTTGAGACGGTCTGCGTAGGGCATCTGTTTGCGGACGGTAATCCTCTTTGTGAGGTATTTCTGTGGTCTTTCCAGTTGTTGTAGATGTCTTGTGAGGTACATACCAAAAGGGGCATTGTACTCTATAATGGGTCTAATGAACAATTACCTCTTTTTTTCCTGGATGAGAAACCTTTTGTGATGAGGTGTGCCATGTAGAAGGATTTACTAACTACTGTGGCGATGTGATTATCAAAGGAGAGACTGCTGTCCACCTGTGTCCCAAGGTCTCCTATCACACTTTCGGTGTTAAGTAGACTATCACCTATGTGCTAGTTCATGGGTACAGAGTTTTTACTAAAAGGGATGACAATGCACATTTTGGCATTGAGCTTGAGGCCATGGCTTTGACACCAGGCATCTGTCTTAGTGAGGCCCTTTTGTAGGATGCCCACATCGTTAGGAGATTTGATTATGGCTCTTAGTTTGCAGTCATCTGCAAACTTTGTTAGCCAAAGACCTTCTGTGTTAGCATGTATTTCAGAGAAGTAGATACCAAACAGGAGAGGACCTAGGACTGAACCCTGTGGTACTCCACTTGTCACTGGTCTGAAGTTGGATTTAGAGTCTGCTACTTTCACAGTGTGGGTTCTGTTAGTGAGCCAGTTGGCAACCCATCTTGTGACATAGGGATTTATACCTAGTTTAGTGAGTTTGTCTATAATTCCAGAGTGGGGGATGGTGTCGAAAGCCTTGGTGAGATCTAGATACGCTGTGTGTATCACCTTACCCTTATCTACAGCTTTGGTGACTGCTTCAAAGAAGTCTATCAGGTTTAGGAGACATGTTTCCTAACAATCTTGTTTGTGTCTATTGCTAGGCACTTAAATACCCCCAACAAGGTGCCCCAGATCTCCATCTTCCCACCTATTTCCAATTCCTCTCCATTCAAATCTATGACAGATCTTTTACTAAGGATTCATGCCCACATGCCTGGCTTGTTATCTCATATGCATCCACACCATATGTCTTATGACCTCTACCCTATTCTCTAGAGTATCAACTCTACCGGACCATTTAGGAAACATATTCCCCATCAGATTCCATAACTCTTTTTAGTTCATTCCTTAATCTCCATTTGAACTAGTAAGTCCCTAAATCTTATATATCTCTCTCCTGACCTTAACTAGCATAAACCTCCCTCCCTCCCTCTTTATCTCTTTCCCTATCTTTAGGACAACTAGTTTCTCTGACTGGAGACAGAGTCCCACCTTCTTCCCTAAATATTTAACAATACCAGTAACTGCTACTCCACATCTTCTAATGGAAGTACTCAGTCATCTAAAGAGCAAATGGACCACTCTTGTTTACATTATTGATCCTCCAGGCTCATCCTGCCATATTTTGTATCTGCCTCTGCACAAAATCATCAATTACCAATTGAAATGGGACAATCTTGCCTATTTATTATACTTTCTGCGTAGCCATAAGGACTATACCTGCTTTCTCTCATCCCTCCCACTCACACCACAGTGCAAAATCCATCTGCATTCACTTTTATTTGCAGTCCCACATTATTATAAAAACAGTAGAGTACCCATGGCCTTCCAGCCTTTCTCTCCTCTAAGAGGCTAACAGCATCTACCACCTACCTTACCCCAGTTTCCCTATTCATAAATTTCCTATCATCATTCTTAATATGTACTCCTTCCAGACATTGAAATAATCACCATGTTATACAGACTCTAATAAAAAAACCTAAAACCTTCTTAATTTTTTTTCAAATCTCTGCCGCCCTTTATTCTTCCAGATAAACATCTTTATACTCAACTTATCCAATATTCCCTTTCCTTTCTTATTGTCAACTCCTTTTCAATCATTTCCTCCAATATAGTTTAGCTCAATCCAAACAAAATCCAAGGTATCTCTTAAAATCTACTGGAAAATAAGTATTTTTATTCACTGTACTGCACTGCACTTTTAAAATGTGTATTACTGAATTGCCGGATACTTTTAACTGTTTTTTCCTATTTTAACTGTTTTGCTGTTTCACTGTTTCAGCTGTTTTCTGTTGTTTGTCTCTGTTTGACACTGTTTTTTCTGCACTTTGTATTTCCTAGTATGTGTGTATTTTATAGCATAGGCTAGATTCAGATTTGCTGAATTTTATTTTATTTATTTTATTTTTATTTTTATTTTTATTTTACATTTGTTAACCGGGCTAGTCTAGCTGGATATATGTCCATTTTCAGTAGAGGCCCGGGGAGAAAAGCTCCACAGATACTAAATTACAAGGAGACAAATTATAAAATAAATTCAGTACAAAAAGAATATACATTTAGTAACACAAAAAAACAAAATACCTAAGGAACACACTCAAAATATAGTTGTTCAGTAGAAGCATTACAAAACATCAAGATTAGCAACATATATTTAATAATCCGTTGGAGAGAAAAAAGTAGAACGGGAGATAAGAAGGGAATTACAGAAGAAATACAAAGGAGGAAGAGAGAAAGAAGCAATAGTCTAGTGAGGAAAAGGGTAAGATGATGGAAAAGAGGAGAGGGGAGAGAAAAAGGAGGAGATGGTAGAAGCATAGGAGGAGAGTAACAGAGCAATAGGAAGAAGGAATAAGTATAGTAAATAAGTATAGTGTAAAGATTCTAGTAGTGTAGGGGGAAAGAAGAAGGTCAGTCAGGAGTCCTACAGGAGCAGAGCCAGTGATTTTGGAAGTACAGTTTGATTTTTTGTTTGAAGAGAGGTAAGGAGGGGATTAGAGTGATATCAGTGGGTAGCTGATTCCATATCCTTCCTACAGTATTAGTGAACAGAGAGTCACAGCTAAGTTATGGGACTTTACAGATTTGGTCATGAGTTTAGAAGAAGATCGAAGGGAGGTAAGATTATTATAAGGGATTAAAAGTTGAGAAAGTATAGGGGTATTATAAGGTTGGTACAGTATCTTGTGAGCAATGGTAAGTTGGGAGATCAAAAGACAGTTTTGTAGCTCAAGCCAGCCTAGGAGTTTTAGGTTATGACAGTGATGTGTTCTGAAAGGGTTACTGGTGGCAAAGCGGGCAATGCTATTGTAACAAGTTGCTAGTTTATTTAGGTTGGCCTTCTTAAGGTTAGTGAAGATAGGTGAGGCGTAAAAGAGGGTAGATATAAGATGGGAGTGGGCAATAGTAGCTCTGGTAGAAGGTGTGAGAAGAGGTTTGATACGGTATAATGATCCAATTTTTTTATTAACAGTTTTGATGATGTTATTGATGTGTTGATCAAAAGTGATATTGTTGTCGATGGTTATTCCTAGCAGTTTAGTTGATGTGTCAGGAGAGATAACAGTGGTGTCATTGGATAAAATGTTGAAGTTTAATGGGGAGCCTCGAGTGGTAGGAGTGAAAAGGAGAAGTTTTGTTTTTTTAGCATTGAGGAGGAGGTGCCGTCTAGTGAACCAAGTTTCTACAGTGTTGAAGGTGGTTTGAGTTAGAGAGAGTAGCTTTGCGGAGGTAGATGCTGAGCAAATAATCGTGGAGTCGTCAGCATATTGGATGCAGGTAGCTTGTGGGATGATAGTGTTGAGATCGTTTATGTAAAGGGAGAAGAGAAGTGAATGTGAACTGTTTGGCATTATCTGATCACTAAAACCAGCCATCTTACATAAAGCAGGCCCCCTACACCCTTGTGGCAGAAGTGTATAGCCAAGGATCCATCTGAGCTAGATATTGCTGGAATAAGGCTCAGTATTGAGCATTTCCATTGGCCAGCTTGTTTGAAAATTGCTTAACTTGTTGTAAAAAAGGGTTCTCACAGTTGCTACATAAGTCCCGCATTTGCACGGGTTTGTGCTTGTTTTAATACAGCGCCACAGAATTTGGCGACCACCCACTGCTCTGCTATCTTCATCTGAGCAATCTGAGGCATCTGTTTGCACATAGCACACCTTCAGGCAGCACCGTGCAGTGGGGATAACCATTGGTTGTTATAAACGCAAAAGCTAAAGTAGATTTAATTTCCCTTAAAATCTGCCTGTGCTCCAGCTGAGGAGTTCCTTAAATTGCACTTAGCTGCTCAGAGAGCACTTCAGCTGGGCTATCTACTGCATTGTCACTTTAACTGCAATTAGACCCTAGTAGACTTGTACCCTTCTTCCTCAATAAAGCAAGCAAATGTTATACCTAGCATTGTGGATGGTCAGTTTTCCTTCATTTCTAATGCCAGCCTGATTGACATGGGTATCCTGAGGCAGTGTAGCAACTGCCTCATGTACAGTGACAACCCACTACTCCTAAACCACTCAAATTCAATTTGTGAGAGATGCATCTACACTAAGAAGTTGGAATCCTTGCTCTCTCAGTCACAGAACAATGATACTGAACAGGTTGTCAGCTCATATACTACACCTCCTGCACAAACCATGCACTCAACACATAAACCATCATATACAGAGGTACTCACCAGAAATTTGCCTAAACACCAGAGACCTCCAAAACATAAACATGCTACACCTAATACTGTACCTATAGCATTCAATACACATAAACCCACAAGCACAAGTGTCTCACCAAACAAGCCCTTAAGGCAAAGCACATCTAAACTAAATTTTTTGGTCATAGGCAACTCCATAGTGAGATAGACAAATGTCCCACTCACCAGGCTGGACAAGGAGAAGGTTATGTTCAGCTATCTGAATGGTGCCAAGATATGCCAGATCACACACGCACTTAAGTCTGTCCACAACAAGTACCATTATGACTCTGAAGTAGTTCATGTTGGTGTGAATGACTTGAGATGTAAATCACTGGACTATATGAAGAGAGACATGACTGAGCTCTCTGAATATATGTCTCAGGCAGGTATGTTCCTAGCCCTGAGCAGCATATTACCTTTACCTTAGATGATACCACAATATAAACAAAAAAAAAATGATTGACTTCAACAATTGGCTTAGTTTCTGGTGCCATTTAAGGAGATCCAGTACCTGTCAACCTATGATGAAATGGTTGAGCTGCTTTACCAGAAATGGTCATCATCTGTCACTTCTGGGATTTTGGTTACTGGCTAAGGATCTTGCCACCTCTATTGTGCCTTTTTTAGACAATGTCACAATAAAATTCCCAATGTAAAAAATCATCAGAAACAACCTCAAGGTTATGCTGCTAAATGCTAGGAGTCTACACCTAAAACTGTACTCACTGGAAGTAGCCCTCACCTTAGAAGATGCTGACATCTGTGCAATCACAGAGACTTACTTTAAAGCCAATGAAAGTATCCTGGCCATACCAGGTTTTAATGCCGTCCACACATTAGAACCACATACTGAAAGTGTGAGAACTAAAGGAGGTGGAGTGTTAATATTCATCAAATATAAATACACCTTTAGACTGGTTAAGCAAAACGATTCCCTTGAACTTATCCAGGTCCAACTGACTGTAGGTAAGACTCCTCTCCAGGTTATTGCTAGTTATAGGACCCCCTTCATGAGCCAGAATACCCACAATGCAAACTTGGATCTATTTGAATCGCTCAGGATACAACCAAGCACCCTGGTTTTAGGTGACTTTAACTATCAGCACATAGATTAGGTAACGTATATATGTACTAACACACTTGTCCAAAGGTTCTTGGACTTTGTCAACGCCAACACCCTGGATAAGTTGGTTGACACCCCCAGAAGGTGGCAAAACATTCTGGATCTAGTGCTCATTAACATGGGTGATCGTTGCACCAACCCATGTGTGTGTCCCTCCCTAGTGAGGTCTAATCATAAATCAGTCTCATTAGAAGTAATAATAACAGCTGAACCCCCATTAGCAGCAACTAGACTAAAAAACTTCTCCAAAGCCAATTACAACCTATTACATGACAGCATTAATAGCTTCATACCTCTGCCCTCACTGATGACAAGCCATACCTGACAGGACCAAGACAAGATCCTCAAGAAAGAACATGACTGCCTGGTGGACATTCACCATTAACAGGTTATACAGTGAGAGAAAGAAACTGCTGTCCAAGTGTAGGAAGGAACGGTCTCTGAACTGGAAGCATTCCTTCCTCAGCTTAAACAAGCAATTAAGACACCTTGTAAGACATTTTAAATCTAACTATGAATCCAAATCCCAATGGATTGGGAGGGTGGCCTAATGGTTAAAGTGTTTGCCTTACAAACACAAGGTACAGGGTTTGAATCTCACAGTGGATACTTGGCTAGGCTTAAAATGGCTCGCAAAGGTAGTTAGCCTAGTATGAATCTATGTATTATCCTCTTTCGCTAAGGATAAGCATATCTCCTTCTTTAACTATGTCAGAAACCTTAAAGAAAAAAAAACAGTTCTGTGGAGAACTGGTTGTTAATGGCACCATATATATTGAACCAGCAGAAATAGCCAACCTGCTAGCTGATAGGTTCAGAGAAAACGTCTCCCCCCTGTCCCAACCACATATCTCCCAAAGCATCCCTACCACCTTCCCTCTACCTAATATCTCCAAGAAGCAGGTCATAATCACTCTCTCCAAAGCCAATAACACAGCCTCTATGGGACCTAGTAATATCCCAGGCTGCAACTAGCTGCAACTCTGTGTACACCTTTTAACCACAGCCTAAGCACTGGTTTTGTACCTGCTGAATGTTACATAAAGGAGGTGTCTCCACTGACCCTGGGAATAATAGACCTATAAACCTGACCAGCCTAATCTGTAAGACTATGGAAAGAATAATCATGGTCCTTATCAACAAAGATATAGGAAACCTCCAAATGCTTGACCTGACCCAGTCTGGCTTTGTTAAAGGGAGATCCTGACTCTTGAACTTAGTGGACTTTTCTGAGACAGTCACCAAAGCCTTGGACCAAGGCAAATCCATGCATATGGCCTACCTGGACTTGGCCAAGGCCTTTGACAGTTATTCTTCACTCAGGCATCACTGATAAATTCACCCAGCTGGAGATTAACCCATATATTTTCAGGTGGGTTGCAAACTGGATCACTGATAGAACACACACAGTCAAAATAAGTGTCTATACCACCACAAGGAGACCCACAACTTGTGGTGCTCTACAGGGATCGGTGTTGGGGCCAGTATTGTTTTGAATCTACTTCTTGGAGGTATAGGCTAAAACAAAAGGCCTATGGCTGACAAAGTTTGCTGATGATTGCAAACTGGGTGCAGTCACTGAGTCCTCAAATGATGTCAACATCCTATGAGAGGGACCTACACAGAGAAACGACTGGTGCCAAAGTCACGGGCTAAAACTCAGTGCAAAAACATGCATTAGGATCCCTTTAGAAAGGGCAACATCCCAGTAGATTACCACATTAATACCAACAACCTAAGCACACAATCAGTGGTGCGAGATTTGGGCACACAGGATGACAGCAGCCTATCCTTTGACCACCACATCTCCACAGTGGTAAAAAAGGCTTTCTATGTTGCCCACCTCATAAATAAGGGTGTAGCATCCAAAACAAAAGAGGTTACAACCCTCCCTGTAGTTCCCACTCATCAGACCAATAGTAGAGTACAATGCTCCCTTTGATATGTACAGTGCCAGGCAGATGGAAAGATCTCAAAGGTTTTTTACAAAGAAAATTCAGGATCCTCAGCATATGTCATACATTGATAGACTGAAATCACTGTCACTGTACTCTGTGTCTTAAAGACTACTAAGGGGTGACCTGTGCCTTGCATATAAAGCAATCTCAGATCCTGCTCTAATAGAAATGCTGAACATTCATAAATCAAATGGTAAAAGATGCACTTGCTCTACGGAACTCAACCTAGTATGTGACGTCAACTTCCAATTCAGGTGACGCAGAGCCCCTGGACTCTATTTAAGCATAATTTGGATGATTGGATGGAAGCCACAAATTTACCCTGGGAGTTTCACCTGTGTCACCTTTGGATAAGGGCAGTAGTTGTTGACTTAGTTCTGCTTAATACCTCGATATTCCAGGGAACAGGGCTTGTACCTGGCTAGGCTTGCAAGGGTCCTAGGGCTATTAACCTGCTATGATCCTTTGATATTCCCAGACTACCTTCTTGCAACCTTGTCTCAAAACATCTCATATTTCTCTCTGTACTCTTCCACATCAGCATTTCTTCTCCAATAATTTCCCCCTTCTTAATGCTTTATCCCCATCCCCTTCCCTATACCCAACCATCTTCATTAGAATTTGCCATCACTTTTTCTGCCATTGTTCACTGAATCTGAACTCTGCCTCCCACCAGTCTTCAGAATTCAACCACCATCTGTTATTCTCTTCTTTCTTATCCAGCAATGACTTAACTATGCCACTGGCTTGTTTTCTATCATTTCTAGGAAAATGTTAAGCCAGCTAAATCTCCTTCCTTCTGTATATGTGTGTGTGTGTGTGTGTGTGTGTGTGTGTGTGTGTGTGTGTGTGTGTGTGTGTGTGTGTGTATATATATATATATATATATATATATATATATATATATATATATATATAAAATGTATGGATTCCCTTTCAAATATTGAAAGACCAGAATCCTGAAGGTTATTTTCGCAAAACGAAAATAACGAAAGTTACAATCCCGAAACACAGACTTTTTCCCCAGGGCAAGTAAACACTTCCCCATTATGGGGAAATATGATCTTTTCCCCACTGTAGTGCGATCCTGGAGTTGGTATATATAGTTAGGGGGGTGGGGGGCATAGCCTGCCACTTAGGTGGGTTTCAGATGGTTCGCTGTGTACTGTGTAGTTTTGGGCAAGCGTTTAGTTGCCCTGGAAAAAAAGTTATTGGTTCAGCACTTCAAGTTTTGTTATTTTTGCCTTTCTGGGATTCTGGTTTTTCGATACATGAAAGTAGATCCATATATATATATATATATATATATATATATATATATATATATATATATAATACATACATTATATATTATAGATATGTTTGTCTTACATTTGTAATTTTGATATGCTGTATATCTAGTATTGCACTTTCCTAATGTAATTGCTATTATTTTTGCCAAATAGCTTCACTGGTGGCAGAAGAGGGTTCTGACAAACGAAAAACTGAAGAAAAGAACACACTGTGAACAAGCACCAACACTTCACTCAGTTCGATGAAGAAATAAATCTAAATAGCTGTTCTTATTCACTTTAATACCAAAATAAAATAAAATTAAGCACTTTTCATTTGGGAAATATCCAAACTTCTTCAGATGTAGAGCAAGAACAAAAACAGTCAGCCCAGCAAAAATCCACTCTATATCATGAGGAGTTAATTGATTAATTACCTGCAAGTGGATCACAGCACTCATTTAAAATTACACTTCACAGTTGCAGAAGAGGGTTCACCAGCAGACTATATACCCATTAACAAACTGAGTAAATAACATAACTCAATAAAATAGTTATCAAATAAGACCATCCTCACCTTTAATACTTTGTGATGTAGTCTAAGGAATCAATTTGACCTGAACTACCTATCAGTTTCTGGCACCAATGTCACACTGAAATTGTACCACCACAATACTATTTCCATCCCATCTACCCTTCTTATGTGATCAGGATCCCTTCCAGTGTTTCTTTTGAATTGCATTTAGTTGCATTAGATGATACTAATACAACTTTTGTACTCTTTTGTATATGTGATTCCACTAACCACCTTCCCTTCTTACCTTTCGCAGTTGTATACTTCACATTGCTGTCAGTCTCCCTGACCAAGATCCCTGGCCTGTATTTCCCTCCCTTGTGCAACTGACCTCCAAACAATGAAAGACCTTCTTTTCTTTCCAGCTTTCCTCTTTCTGTCTTCTTCATAGTCATTTCAAATAATGTCACAATATCCATCCTTTCCATTGCTAGCTTTACTAATAATCTCTGTCTCATAATAGGATTATTTCTACCCCCCCCTGACATAGCCGGCCTTAGGCATAGGCCAACTAGGTGGCCGCCTAGGGCACTGCTTTAGTAGGGGCACTTTTCCAGTATTTATTTGGTGTAGGTAGACCAGGATGGGGGCACTGGGTGATGTGGTGGGGGGTACCATGGTGCCCTTTTGCCTAGGGCACCAGTTGACCTAAGGCCACTCCTGCCCCCCGATATTCCATCTTCCCACCCTCATTCCCATTTTCTCCAGTCCTCCTATACACATTTCTTGCTGCTTCTCAAGAGTTAGGTTCTACAGGAGTTTCTCATATCCCTGCTCCCCTCAGTCAGTTATACTGTAAGCACTAGCCTTGCCATGATCTTGATACTTCCCCAATACCAGTGGTCCTATTCCCTACAACATCTTACTAATCTCCTCCAAGACTTACATTCCTTTCCTTCACTTACCTCCCCACCTTTTCATTACCTCTGCACTGCCCATGAACATCACCAGCATAATCTCAGGTACTCCAGGCATTTGTCATGTGCTCTTACAAAATCAGTACTATCTTCGTTCTCCATACCCAATAATGTAACTGCCAGTGGGGCCTCAGCTTCATTATTACATTCTATAGTTTGCCTAAATTCTAAACCACTTTAAAAGTTTTGCCTCCAACTATTATAACAAAAATTAACTCATTCCTATTTTGAGCAAATAAAATCTCTCCATTCCTCAGTTCTCCAGTTAGATCGGCCATAGGGAAAGGAGTCTTTCTAGCTTACAATTAATATAGATTTCTTATCAACACAACAGCCTGAATAAGAATTCTGCCATTCCATAACCATTTACCCTTCCAAAGAACATCACCGACTTAGTCTATCTAAAGCAAAATGTCTCCCTGTTAAACAGAGGATGGAAGTACCTTCTCATTGCATAATTCTTTAAACTTCTTACCCAGGAATCATTTTCACTTCTAGTTTCCAACCTTTGGAAAATCAACTTTTTACAGCTTCCAAAATTACTCAGAACAGTGCCACACTCCTTATCTTTCAACACCAAACTATATTGTACAAAATGCTCTGTTTCTACTATGACTTCCATTCTCTGGCAGTCATTCCACATGCATATAAAATAAATCTCTTTTTACACTTCCACCAACAATTTAAAAACTATACTTCAAAGAAGCTCAGTGCTTCTGCCTCCAGTCCAGTTATATCACCTAACCACCTATCCACATATATAATCATATTCCTCTGTGTCTCTTCTCCTCCAATATTTCATTCCATCCCATTCCACAAGAACCTAATTCTGCACAGTATGCTCTAATTCATGCTGAATATTTAATTTTGTTCTGTAGAATTACTTAGGTTCAAAGGAAAAAGTAAAAAAATAAAAAGGTGTACAAGTATTTGTTAAGCTTTCACTTACAGTGCTTTGTAATTAAGCAGGTCACCATATTGGTCAGCCATAGGGCTCTTTGTTTCTACTTGAGTGGTTGCCTCCTTCCCCTGTAACTGAAGTAAATTGACTCTTGCATTAAGAGCTGTAATACTTACCTTATAGCTTTAGGAAATCTTGTAAACTGCAATAGCCCTGCTATGCTCGGGCTCTCTTCGCTCCCCTCCCTGCCCCCAATTCCCTCTAAATTTATAGTACTATAGCCACTCCCCCACTTTCTAGATCCTATCTGCTTTCATCTGGGATAATTCCACCCACCCCTATTCTACTACCTACATTTTAATAGCACCTACTAGCTTTCATCTGGCATTCTCCCATCCCCCTTCCAGTACCTTTACCTCACCACTCTATCTTCTGGTGTTGCATCACTAGATAAAACAGTTCCTTAACACACTAGCTGAATCACAAATAATGATATACTCCTCTTTACTACCCCTCTTGTTCACACCATACCTCCTTACATTGTATGAAAAACAGTTTCTCATGGGATTTCAGGTCCCAAAAGGCCATACTATCACCCCAGCTGTAAAATCCTTCCACTTTCAACCATACTTACAGTACCAGATCCTATCCAACATCTTGTTCAGTCTATCAACATCTCAACCCCAGGCACATTAGCTCTAGATCCAAACACTACCACAAACTAATAAACAAATTCCTGAAGTTCATCACCAAGTATAGACTCAACCTAATACTTGGTGGTGATATTCACCCCAACCCTGGCCCACTCACTTCAGATACACATACCCCCTCTACTAGCAATCTAAGCTACAAACCTACAATTAATAGGCCAACTAACTCTCTCCTAGTCTGTCATCTCAATATTAGAAGCATTAATAACAAGGTACATGAATTGCATGCACTTC
Organism: Protopterus annectens; assembly: GCF_019279795.1. Taxonomy (NCBI): domain Eukaryota; kingdom Metazoa; phylum Chordata; order Ceratodontiformes; family Protopteridae; genus Protopterus; species Protopterus annectens. Next base: position 1,431,931,441 of record NC_056746.1, on the reverse strand, counting down.
TGGATGTCCACTCCCCTGAGATTCTCTGTTTATCTGAAACCTGGTTAAAACCTAACACTAAAGACAATGAAGTGTTACCACCTGGGTACAAACATACACAGGCTGGATCGTGCCTCGAGGAAGGGGGATGGGGTAGCTGTACTCTATAAATCTGAGTTGAATGTCACCATAGATGTAATACAACCTCCTCAGATTAATAACTCAGAGATTCTTGCCACCAAATTACAACTTAATAAAAATAAATGCATTAATATCATATGTATGTACATTCCCCCAGGTAACAATATATCTACATTTGAAGATATCCTGCACTGGCTATCATGTCACTACCCCCAAGAAACCCTACTACTTGGAGACTTTAACATAGACTGGGGCACCTGTTCCTCAGAATCCCCAACCACCCATATTAACCTGCATGCATTTACACAAATCATATCCACCCATACCAGCATAGGTAAATCCAACCAAAAAGAAAGTATACTTGACTGGGTACTTATAAGCAGTCACCCCCAACTGTACACCTCTGGTACCCTAATTAATGGCCTAAGCGATCACCTTCTCACATATGTAATTAAGCACAAAACCATTAATTCCCAACAACCCTTACTCAGAAAGGTTAGAAACAATAAAAACTTTGACCCTGCCAAATTCCAACAAGAACTAAACTCATGTAATTGGTCTATTCTAAAACACCTCCCCTTAGAGGAAGCAGTAGCAGAACAACAAATTCCTTGAGATCCTTGATTTGCATGCACCTGTTCGTTCAAAAAGAACCAAGGCAAAAACTGCACCATGATTTTCTATAGAGTCTAAACTCAAAATTACCCTTAGAAACAAAGCATGGGCTTTATGGCGTTCTTCTAAAGACCCTCAAAATCACATTAAATACAGGCAATCCAGGAACGAAACCAAAAAATCTATTTTACAAGACAAAAAAACAATACTACTGTAATTTACAGACAGTAAATCAAAATAACCCTCAGAAGTTTTGGGCAGGTTTACATAAACTACTACATCCTGGACAAACTTCAACCCCAATCCCTGCTGCTACTATTGATAAAACCCCTGAAGATGTTTCCAGTAGTTTTAACCAATTCTTTACTGAGACAATTCAAGCCCTAGCTAGCCAACTACCTCCTAGCTCCCCTGGTCCTGAAAGTAGCACCCCTAGAAACCTACTTGCGTTCAGCTTCCAACCAGTCTCCACTTCACTTATCCATACCTTGATCAAAAAATTAAAACCCACTACACTTTCTGCTGATCAACTCCCTGCCAAGCACCAACAAAAATCAGCTGATGCTATTGCTTACCCCATCACAATACTAATCAATCAAACCATAGTAGAAGCTAAAATTCCCACCATCTGGAAAATATCCTATGTAATCCCACTTCACAAAGGAGGCAGCTCTACTGAATTCTCCAATTATAGGCCAATAGCTATACTCTCTCCACTTGCAAAGATTATGGAAAAATGTATTCATAGACAACTCATGCACCACCTAATCCAAAATCGCCTTATGGCAGACACTCAGCATGGCTTCCGTCCTCATCACAGCACTACTTCAGCCCTCCTAGCCTTTACTAACACCATAAACCATAATCACAACAATAATTATATATCCTCAGCCCTCTTTTGGATCTTTCCAAGGCATTCGATATGGTTGATCACCAACTTTTAATCCACACCCTGCAAACATTCTGTCTAGATACTGGAGCCCTCCAGTGGTTTCAATCCTACCTGAATGGTCGACAGCAGGCTGTCCTCTGGCAGAACAAACTCTCTAACCTTCTACCTAACACCCTTGGAGTACCACAAGACTCTATACTAGGGCCCTTGCTGTTCTCCATCTTCATTAACGACCTTTATACTGTCATCCCAAAAGTCAGCTGTATCCAATATGCTGATGACTCTACTCTGATTTGCTCAGCCACATCTCCAGTAGAGTTATGGTCAGCTACCCAGACCACCTTTAATACAATAGAAAACTGGTTTTCTGAACATTGTCTGATCCTAAATCCCAAAAAAAACTAAAATGCTGTTATTTTCACCAACATGTAGGTCTACCACTTTCACCTTTACCATAAAATCAAATGATGGCACAATAATCTCCCCTGACCCATCTACAAAACTATTAGGTGTCATCATAGACAATAATCTGAAATTTGACCTACATGTTAACCAAACTATCAAAACCATCAATAAAAAACTAGGGTCACTTTACAGAATAAAAGCCTTCCTAACCCCTCCAGCTAAAATTGCCATAGCTCGCTCTCACCTTCTTTCAACCTTTCTGTATGCATCCACTCTACTTTCGAATTTAAACAAGACTGTCCTTAACAAACTCTCAATTTGCTACAACCACATTGCCAGGTTTGCCACTGGGCTGCCTTTTAGGACACATCATTGCATCAATATAAATCAGCTTGGGTGGCTTGAACTAACCAGCCTAATCCAGTATAACAACTGATTATGGCCTATAAAATCTTCTATAATCCGGACAATACTCCTGCACTTAAAAATATTATCACCCCCTATAACAATCCTAGACTGCTTCGATCCTCTAACAAACTACTAATTCAGACTAGCAAAATTAATAACACAGCGGGTGATTCTCTCTTTGCAAACTCTGTAAACAGATACTGGAACTCTCTTCCAGCTGATATTACCTTACTTTCCACCTTAGGTCAATTTAAAACTAGACTTAAACAACATTTGTCACTTAACTGGCTATGTCATTGTATCAAGCCTGGCTAACTCTCTCTAGAATGTGTAAAAATCTGTTAACCAGTTAACTGTGTAATTTACTTTAATCCTGACTTGTGCTCAGGATTAACTGTAACCTGTGGAACTTGTTTAACTTGCTTACTTATGTAAGCTCTGTAAATAGTCTGTTTGTAATATGTAATGCTGGTATTATGTAATGCTGTATCTGCTTACCCTTGGAGCTTTTCTCCCCGGGCCTCTGCTGAAAATGGACATGCATCCAGTCGGACTATCCCGGTCAACCAATGTAAAATAAAATGAAATAAAAAGTAGGGTGAAAATAAGAACGTGTGTGTGTGTGCCTGTATCTCTCTCTCTCTCTCTCTCTCTCTCTATATATATATATAGAGCGGCGCTCTGGCTTTGGGTGGCACAGTGGTGCAGCAGTTAATGCTGTCGCCTCACAGCAAGAGGTTCTCCGGTTCGATTCTCGGCTGGGGTGCCTTCTGTGTGGAGTTTGC